>NC_089589.1:22916992-22937665 GCF_019320115.1 Miscanthus floridulus | reverse complement strand
GTAGACACTCGGCAAAGATTAGTTTGTCGAGTGCTGTGATCTGACACTCGGCAAAGCCAGCTTTGCCGAGTGTCCTCGATCCAACACTCAACAAAGGCTTCACGTTATAAAACACCCGGCTGCCACCCCCCCTCTCCCGGCGCTGCCGCCCCCTCCCTCTCCCCCGCCCCCTCCCTCCCATCCTCCCCTCCCTCTCCCGGCACCGCCGCCCTCTCCCCCTCCCTCCCACCTCCCCTCCCTCTCCCTCCCCTCCCCCTCCTCCCCTCCCTCTCCCTCCGCCTCCCCCTCTCCCCTCCCTCCCTCTCCCGCACCTCTCCCTCCCCTCCCTCTCCCGGCTTCGCCCCCTCCCTCCCTCTCCCTCTCCCGGCGCCACCACGGCGGGCAGTGCGGCTCTCTCCGACGGGCGGTGCAGCTCTCTCTCGCGCGCGCGCCGGAGGCCGGATCCCAGCAGGAGAGGGCGGATCCCGGTGGCCGGAGGCCAGATCCGGTGGGAGAGGGCGGCCGTGGTGGTGGCGGGTGGGCTTGGTGGTCGTGGCGGCGTGGTGGTGGTAGCGGCGTGGTGGTGGCGGACGTGGTGGTGGCAGCGGCGTGCTGGTGGCGGCGTGGTGGCGTCCTGGTGGCAGCGGGCGGCGTGGTGGTGGCGGTGAGCCGCGGGCGGGCGGCGGCGTCGGCATCGCCGCCGGTGCGGGGTGGGCAGCTTTTTTTATATTTTTCGAAAAAAATTGCCGAGTGTCGGTTTTAGCACTCGGCAAAAGTCTTTGTCGAGTGCACGATAGAAAACACACTCGGAAAAGAAACCTTTGCAGGCACTGTGTATGCCGAGTGACGTTTGCCGAGTGTAACACTCGGCAAAGGCTTTGCCGATTGTTTTTTGGGCTTCGCCGTGTGCCGTGGACACAAGGCAAAGCTGGGCATTCCGGTATTGGGTCGATGGTAAACTTAATACATAATCAACTCATCGATCGGCTGGCGCGCTGTCATCGCGCTGGCGACGTATGGCATATTGCGAGTGTCATGCTTGTTGGGGGGCGAAATTTAATGAGACGCCGGACGACCTGCTTGGAGTCATGGAGTGTCGCGTGGCCGTTTATATTCTACACCGATGATCGCATGTCATTGGCGGACTCTGGAGATGGAAGATGAAGATGACGCCGTTGCTTGGCTGGGAATGATCTGTGAAAGGGCGTTGGAACTTAGAAGTCAACTGATGATATATGTATGTGGAATATACCATTCCTTAGATGCCCTTACACAGACTGGATCACCATCATGATTGGGTAGTGCTATTTTAAAATAGGCAATTTTGCTAAATAATCAGGGTGGCCAGACGCGTGTTGACGCTCGAACCCTTGTATGCGAAGTGAATGAAGACGCGTCTGTGATTAGCTTTTCTTAGGTAGTGTCTGTCTGTCGCGAGAGAAGCTGATGATGCAGAAGAAAAAAGACGCAGTCATGGACTCATGGTAAATTTAGCTAGTGTGTTTGTTTCACTGCTAATCAGGTTTCAAGAACATCAGAGAAGAATGAGATGTATTTTTGTCCTCATCCGATGCACAGTGCGACTCGCAGGTCTCAATCAAGAACACATACTGTAGGCACAACCAGCAAAATTAGTTGTAGTACAACCCCAGATCGACCACCCAAACGCCCAAATCCATATTCAGCTACACTCGTGATGACGTTTCCTTTTGCTGTTGCAGCCGCCCATATGTCGTCTGATAACCAATATAGGCTGCATATATATACCCGACTGCTTCCATCCACTGCTCTGACAAGGAGGCGACGCCCATGGCTTCACTGCAGTGCAGACATGCCCCACGCAACCAGGCGACCACATGACGATAAGAATTGCACCTGCACGCGTTGATCAATTCTGGTTTACTGCATGAAACAAAGAGCAATGTACGAGTAGCTGTTTCAAGTGATCCTTGAGAATCACTTGAAACGGCACATGGAGTGAAGAAATTTAGCGGAAAGCACTAACTAGGTTACCTGAATCGTGTACAGAGGGGAAGGCGTTTGTCAGCATGCGCACGTCGTCCTACCAGCATTTCGTCTTCAATCGGACATGTTTGACAGTAAGCAAACCATGCACGTGCCAACCAGCCTGAGGATGAGAGATTTAATTTTTTTCAACAGGAGGAAGCTAAAAGAACAGAGTCTCTGATAATAAAAGTTTATTTTAGACGGAGCTGCTGGGTTAATTTTTACCTTGACCAATGGTAGCTCGACTGATATTTGTCTCAAAGTGGAAAAGGATCTCTTGTGTACATGCTGGATATGTTTCCTGCCATTACCGTTTGCATAGGCCTTGACATGCTGGATATGTTTCAGCTTGTCCCACTCAGGGCTTGATTTGCTTGCCGCAATCGATGTGAGCAACGATAAGGTGCAGTGTAGCTCCAAATGCCTTGGGTTTACATCCTTCAGATATCTTGGTAGAGTTTCGATGCCATAATCCTCCAGCAGGAGTGTCTGGAGCGCCGGTAACACCCTTCAATACCTTCATTCTGGGGCAGTTGCAGATGACAAGATTCTTCAGGCTTGGTAGAAAACTAATCCTCTCCAGGTCAGTGTTTCTGAACGCTTCAAGCAGAACAACATGAGAAAAGTGGTCCAAAGATTTTAGGCAGTCGACGTCATTTACATGAGTTCCTTCAGATTCTTTGTGTGGAAGGCAAGGCCACGTGGCACGTGACTCAAGTTGCATCTCTTGAGTTGAAGATACTCCAAGACAGGCATGGCATGCACTTGCTCCTCCCACTCCCAATCCTCCCATTCCACCATTCCTATAAAATTTAGCTTGAGCAATCTAGAGAACCCAGCAGCTACCCGAGAACGCTTGCAACACACGAATTCTTGCCCAAGACGCCTTATGGCTGGGGCCCTGTCGATCTGTAGGAGCTCCAACCAGGGGAGCTGACACAGGCTATCAGGAAGTTCGGTGCAGCAGGCCAGGTCATCCATTGTCAGAATTCTCAAGCTCTCAAGGGGCATAGATTCTGTCGACATCATCCACCTTGGGAGTCGCTGACCAAAATACCCATGGATGTGAAGGTTTTCTAAGGAAGATGGAGGGCAAAGCTCATTAAAAACCTCCTCAATTTGTAACTGCTCCTTCTCAGAGTCGCCTTCTTTATCTTTTTCCAGCCGACCATCAGCTCCAAGTCTACTGGTGCAACTTAGTGCCAGTTATCTTAGGCATGCCTTTACACTAAGCCTGACTTCTGTAGCAAATGATGAAGAAGATACATTCTCCATGAGTCTTATACCAAGCTCAGTTAGCTGGCAAAGAGGACCCAGACCTTGCAAACTACACCGGTCACCATCCTTGTGGGTTGGAAACCCATGTAATTTCCTCAAAGAGGTTATACCACGAAAACCCTCTGGTATACATTTTATAGATGTCTTGCTAAGTTTAAGAAACCTCAAGTGTTGTAGCATTCCAATGCTACTAGGAAGCTTAACCAAACTCTGACAACGAAAAAGGCTAATATACTGCAAGAACTTCAACTTGCCAATATTCTCAGGTAAGCTAGATGCGTTACTCTTTTCTATTGATAAATACCTCAAGTGTTTGAGTTGATACAAAGATTCAACTAATAAATCAAAATTATTTATGGACTCCAAATGTAGTGTCCGAAGACTTGAAAAGGGACCCAATGAATCACCAGGCTTTATCTTTACATGCCCAACCAATATCAGTGTTCTTAGTGATGTATGTGCTTGTAGAGAACACCACACTAAATCATTTGATTCTGCTCCTTTGTTTTGCAGGGATAAACGAATCAACTTTTGTGAATTGAGTTTATTCAACATAATACCAATTTCACTATTGTGACCCACTAGTGCCTCATTTCCTGCCACATACTGAGCAAAAGAACAAACAAAATCATGCATGTTGCAAACAACATGATCAATGTACCTTTTATTTGGCTCAATAAGGTTTCTCTGAATTAATTCGTCATAGTACTCTTTTCCTATTTCCTCTAAGTCACGTGAGGTTCCATGAAGAAATCCTTCACTGATCCACATGCCAACAATGTCAGCAACCAAAAAAATTGTGTCCTTAGGAAGGAGGGAGTAGTGCAAAAAACAATGTTTCGAGCCTAGACCCAAGTCATCATAGCTAAGATATATTGAATTGCTTAACTCTTTAGGCATTTGAGAAACTGACCATAGAGAGTCCTTTAAGACATTTTCCCAGTCGACTGGCCTTATGTTTTTCTGGCGACCTCCAATAACTTTGACCGCGAGTGGTAAACCATCGCATTTTTCTATAATTCCCATTCCTACACTTCTAACTACCTGCAAGCATATCAGACTAATTAGATAAGCATTCATTTTTTCACCAGTACGGCAAATGTGGAGATCAGGTTAATACAAAGCGCATGATAAATAAATTGCACTGTCCCTTTGTCACTAACAAGATAGAACTTCAAGCTCAATTTTTTAATGCTCTGGTGGCACACAATTTTTGGTCCTCTTCATTTATATATGCATGTGCACATAACAAATAGAAAAGGCATCTAACAATCTACATGCTACTCATTTTTAGCTACATCGATCTGGAGGAAAGACAAAACAAGATCAAATACACAACGGATATTTAGTGGTGGGGCATGCCTTTCAGCTAAGTACAATCTAACATGAACCCTTGAACTGTCCACTGAATATTTAGATCATGGTTATACACATTTTTTTATTTTTCATGTCTACCGTGCACTTTCACATTAGATCGTCCTAGTGAAGTTAGATCTTGTACATTGATTTTCCCCAATTTTTCAATGTTCTATATTAAAGGAAATGTAAATAAGTCACTTTTTGAGCATATTAATTCAAATATAATTAAATCAGTGGTCCACAGTTATTTTAGAGTAACATAGCTATAAACTTTGGGAACTAATTTGGTAAAAGAATCATTTTTCCCAATTCCACAGTATTTTTTACCCATGCATGCACATACGGTTTACTAGTACACAAAGGGCCTATAGTTCCAGCTAGGACACCCTTTTAGTCCCGGTTTCCAACCCTTTACTCCTGGCATAGGGTAGCCCGGACTGAAGGGACCTTTAGTTCCAGTTGGCAACACCAACCGGGACACTAGGACTAAAAGGGCCTCCAGGCCGCTCCCGGGGGCGGGCACCTTTAGTCCCGGTTAAGGTCCCTTTTTATTTTTCTTTTCTTTTCTAGTTTCCTTTTCCTTTATGGATTCTTTTCAAGCCCCTATACTGGCATACCCAAGTCCCTATTTGAACTTGGTTTATGGAATCTTATCATCACACATCCATCACCACACCAAGAGGTGGTTCCCAACTGAAAATCAATTGTTCACACTACTATAGTGAAGTCCATCCACAATGCATTATCGATATCACTCATACTACCAAAATCCATGTATGATAAAAAAGTGTATCCTATCATAACACAAGCACCGCTCACAACAGTTTTTCAGATCAGTAAGCTAGGATGTGGCTCAAGGGTACTACTCTGTTTTATAGTATATTTGTAGTACGTGCGATTAGCAGGCATGGCACCAAAAAATGTCATATAATTTTTGAACTTTCTATTATGCTGCTATGCTAGTTTTTACTTGAACAAAACGAAGGTTTGTAAGCTCTCCACTGATCTTTTTGAGCGCAAGATGTCCATACTAAGAAAAAGGTAAGGTTTTCTTAATTATACCTCATAAAAAACCATAAAATGAACTTATTATTGTTTTCTAAGTCTGTAAACTGAATTTTCTTGGGAATTTACCATTTCTTATTGCCTTCATTGTCAGTGTTACGCAATGGCACTCAAAATTTCCATTACAAAACCATGAAAATTCCGTGCACTTTTCCCACAAAAAAAATGATGTAGACTTGTTGTACAGGTTCTTGTTTGAATGTCTTGATGAAACTGTGAATAACTGGTGGGGTCCCTAAAATATGAAACTATCAGGCAACTGACGCTTTATATTGGTAATATCGCAATATATACTAAATACACTAGATTTTTGCAACATAAAAAGAATACTGCCAGTGGTAGCAGATCGAGCCCTTACTTTTAAGAGTGCACCAAATATAATGTGATGCAGCTAACAAGCATGACGTCTGAATGAAAACCAAAGGAAATTTTCAAAGAATGGGTGAGCTTGTATGGACCTGTTTCTTGAGAAGCAACCATGCATCCCCAGGGTCAAGTTTATTGATATGGTGGTAGGGTTCCTCTGCCATCATTCCTCGTGCGACAGTGTCATGCCTAGTGGTGATGAGGACACGGCTACCATGAGCTAGGGCAGCATTGAGCAAGGGCGTTCTAAGCACACCCTCCCATGCACGATAGTCCCAGACATCATCAATTATCATTAAGGTCCTATGTCCCTTTAAGGCTTCCATTAGAGCTCGCTCTTGTAGTGCCTTTGCATTTCCGGCAATATATGGTGGTATCCCCCAGCTTCAGAGATTGCTCTCCTCAACAGCTCAATCTCATCAAAGTCTTGGCTGACACTCAACCATATTTTCTTTGTGAAATCTTGTAGTATTATATTATGTCATTATTAAAGATCTTTTGGGCAAGGGTGGTCTTGCCAATCCCTCCAACTCCCACAATGGCGAAAACCATAATGTTGTTATATTCTTGTTGGGTTTGATACTCTTTTGTGAGCATCGCCACTAGATTTTTTGTGTCCTCCTCAATCTTCTCACCAACCAAACCTGATCCATCGAGGGCCCCCGATGTCTCACGTGTACTTGAACCAAATGATGCCTTCTTACTTCCATCGTCCTCATAGGAACCAAGGTTGATGAAGTTGAATGACACGCTGCGTGCCTTGATGTCATCTAGCCTCATGTTAAGGTTCTTGATGTGGTTTCCAATATCATGGGCATGGAGGGGAGTCCGCATGCAGAATAGCAATGGGTTGAAGCATCCCATGTCCCGGCTTGGGCCTTGCTCCATGGCCTTGAGCTGGCACAGATCCAGGATGTTTGTGGCATCATACATGGCATTCGGAAGCTCTCCCACCCATGCCTTCACACATAGATCAGTGATGTTCCTCCTATCAGCATCTGTGAGGAAGTTCTTGAGATCTCCAAGCTTGACTCCCATCTTGTCAATCTCCCGGGTGACCCCTAGTAGTATATGCACCTCTTCTATAGCCATGTTCACCAACATGTGTTGGATGTAGGATGCCAAAACAGCAAGGACAGCCACCATGGCAGGGAGCTTGTATGGCTATTTTTCTGCAACAAAAGCAAACCATCATTTATAGGTTCAATAGTCTATAAACTCGGTCCATCCAAAAATAAATCAATTCCTAGAATGACCCTAAGACAGTATAAGTTTGACCAAGTTTATAGAAGAGGGTGAAAATATCTATAGCACGAAACACGTACATTATGAATATATATATATATATATATATATATATATATATATATATATATATATATATATATATATATATATTCCATGAGGTATCTAGCTAGTGATACTAATTTGGTGACATAAGTTTTTTGGTGCTCTTTTCAATAAATCTAGTTAAATTTAAATAGTTCGACTTAATACAACTCTAGAAGTTGAACTAATTTGGGACGAAGGGAGCACTGGAGTGGTTGCACCTCACATTCGGTAACCATGCATATGGAACAATTCATATCTTCTAGCCTCGTAAAATGTGTATTATTGTTTCCTACCCAAAGTCAGGGACGGTAGTGTTAAAGTATTGATTCTCTGCATTGCATGTTTTTTTGCCGGTGATGCAGATGCTAATTATTCATAAATTAGCATCATAAATGGATTCCATAATCTTCTGCACTTGCCTGCATTCTTTCATGAAAACTCTGCTGTTTCTTTCACGCCACACTTCCCAGATGGTCAACACGATCAGTGATCTCAGCCCCTCCTTCATTGGTGACGGTAGTCTGTTCATCATCCGAAGAAACCACTCCTTGACATTATCTGCGTCTTCCCAATTTACAGGCTACTATACTTTTATTTGTGGGCTACTATACTTTTGCTGGCTAAATTTTTGGGACTCAAGTCCTTCAAGAGCCCTTAAATAAGGGCTCCTGCTACTGCCACATAGATGATTCTTCAGACAGACAAAATCGACTTTTAGGAACAATTTTTGAAACAGCAGCTATGCTATGATTGTAGAAACAAGAATTTTTCATAGGTTGTTTGAAAACAACCCTGTTTTTTAAAAAAAAATTAAAAAATATTTTAATATGCCCAAGGGCTACAGTCACCTCTTGCGCATGCATCTCTCCTGCACACCGCACCATGAAGTCACTTGTAACAAAGATGCTACCTCTTTGTATTAACATTTATGAATCTTGTATTGATAATTTTAGCTACTAAAGAGTATCAAATGCAAAATCGTTCAACTATAATGTTTTAGAACAAATGGCACACTCCAATTTTGGTATACGCCATGTCTCCACTGAAGGTAGTTTGAGAACTTCAAAAACTTTAAATTCAAAATTTTGATATTTTCAATTTTTCATCTGATATCATTTAAGATAATTAAGAATTTATCAACTACAATGTTTGAGATCTTGTCCAACTCTACTATTATAATATAGATTTTGTTTTTCATCTGATATCATTTAAGATAATTATGAATTTATTTGGTTGGCAGCTATTTTCAAGGTTAGTTGACTTAGTCAGCCGTCCCTGAAAATTGATTTCTAAAAATGGTAGTAAATAAATGCATAGATTTTTAGAGACGGTTTTTATTAAGCTAACTTTCAAAGGAAATCGATTTCAAGAGCCGGTTTGTAAGCTACAGGGCATTAAACATTTATAGAGGCAGGACTCTTAAAAATAGGAGGCGGTTATTGTAAAAATGAGTTTTGTGGTAGTATATGACTTTTACATATGGGACCGATCCATGAGCTTATTAGAGCAAGGCCAATAATATACCTTGGCCGTCTGTTTGTTGTATATACATTTATTTACTGTCCACTTATATAGTAGTTGGCTAATCTATGATTCACTTTTTTTCTCTTGAAGTTTCTTCGTGCCTATGCATAAGCTTGCTCAGTCCACTCCTCTTCTCTCTACTCTCCTCTTTACCCGGCCTCAATATAAAGCCCACTTATAGACACTTCACTGTATTTACTCCTACTCAGTTCATCACCTAGGTTTCCATGAACCATCCCGTGCAACTCGGCGACTGCATTGAGTGTGCAGGGTGGAGTCAAACAAGAAGCAAAGGTAAGGCTCAACCAAGGAAGTCAAACCAAAAGAGACATTATGCTACTTTGCTACTTCATCTCTAATAATGTACTCCCAACTTTCTTAGAGAGTCAAAGCATGTCAAGTTTAATTAAAACTATAAAGAGGACTATAAAGATTTATGACACTAAATAGATATACTTGATGAAGGATCTAGTGATACTTATTTGGTATCATAAATATTATTATTTTATCATATGAATTTGGACAAACTTAAGATACTTTAATTCTACAAGAAAATTAGAATGACATAATTTAAATTTAGAAGGGATATCAACTTGCATGTTTGTATCACCGCGCTTGCACGCACGAGTGTGACAGTCGAGAACGTCCTGTAAAGGAAGGTGGAACGTCAAGTCTCCCATGGCTGCTTAATCTACAGCTTACTCGGGTGGTGGCAGCCAATTAATTAATGGCAGAGTGGACCTAGTGGTGATAGAATAGACACGTGGACCAAGATGAACAGTAGCTATATCCTTATTTACTCAGTCCAAGGAAATTGACTTTTGGATCGATCTCAGAGTTGGGTATAGTAGCAGCGATGTGTGGCTGGGTGCATGCCAAAGTTTATGTGTTACTGTTGCAAGATGGAACGAAATTAACAATTTGATCGCCCATCTCTAGATGCACCGTGTAGATGTCATGCATGCATGGTGCTCAACGCTCTAAGGGCGTGTTTGGATTGAAACCTGGGTAGAAGATGCCTGGCCTGTAGCGTTACTGGATGCTGCCTGTGTGGTATTTGGATGCTGCCCTGGTGAGCTGCCTGTCCCAGGCATCAGCCCCCAGGCTCAGGCGCACGAAAACGGTCGCCTGGGGTGCAGCTGCTGGTTTGCCTGGACTAATCACCCGTCTAATCACTTGTTGTCTTATTTACTGCTATTCTTTGTATTAGCTGGTACTGTGTACACGAAATTCCACGAAAAAAACGTGTACCAATAAACCTGAACTAATCAGAAGTCCGGATTGCGTTTTTTTAGAAACATATTACGTTTTTCTTTTCAGTTCTCTACCAATAAACCTGCACTAGCATCGTGTATACAGTGTAATTATAATTATCTTTGTTCCTCGTACGTCTTTCCTTGTGACATTTTTTAAATAGCTAAGAAAACTATTAAATTTATTTGTAATTTCAAATATATTGTTAATTGATAAAATATGTGGATGGTTTTATTTATTTATTTATTGTTTGTATATTCTAACAGTAACCGTGTATGTTTTTAAAATGGTATTATAGCTTTTATTAGCATTCCAGCCACAGGCTTCCAACCAAACGCAACATTTTTCTACCTTACCTGACTATGCAGATTCCATCGAATTTCCAGGCAACTTTCAGGCAACACTTTTTGCCAGGCAAATACTCCAGGCTTCCATCCAAACAGGCCCTAAACCTGGGTCCGCGGTTGCCTGCCTCGAGTGGCTGGAAGCTTCACGTGTGACTGCATCGGGTGCAGGCACCATGCCAGTGAACTAATTGAGGACATCGGGTTGCTTTAACAAATGAACATTAGGGTGCCAAGTGTATTATAGCGACTCCGGCATGGACACCCAAATCAGGACCTCTACTTTCGATTTGGGTGCTACCCCTACTTTTGTTAGCCTAATTTTTTGCTTGAACTCCAACAGTATCACTCAAATTTGAGCTCCACGTTCCTTGGGATGACGAATACCTGGACCTTGGGATGGCTAACAGTGTCGCCCAGGGGTGGTGATAGCGGCAACCTGCTGTTGTGGAGCTGTTGCGGCGACGATGGCGGTGACTGCTACACACAACCGTGCGATGACGGTGCAGGCGCCAGGTTTGGCGCGGCGCGACATCCCGGCGACAAGCTGGGTCAACTAGGACCAGCAGAGCGACGCGCCTTTCCCCGGCCGATTCCAGCCTCCGAGGGCGAAGGCTTGCAAGCCGGCAAAGGGCCTTGCTTGCACGCTAGCCAACGACCATGCTCCCATGCCCTGGCCCGATGCCCGGTACCCCGGCAGTGGAGGCAGCGGGACGGGGAGCGACACTGAGCGGCGATGTGGTCGTGCGCGAGGTAGTTGAAGCAGAGACCTACAAGCTTTGGCGGGACGTGACGGTGGTGGCATTTGGGTGCCGTTCTCCCCGGACATCGCTGGTCACAACGACTCTTGACAATCTGGAATCCATCGGCATCGATGTTGGGCCCTCGATGGGGCTACCGGGATGTGGCAGGCACTGACGCCCTATGTTGCGGTCTGAGGTGCTGGTGCACCGACACTCTTGCCGCCAGCAGCGGACCTAGGCGACGCTACGCGGGTACCCGCGCGGCGTGCAATGGCGGAGTCCCGCAACGGAGTCCGTTGGGCGCACTAGTCCTGCGCCGATGACGCCGCTTCCCCCTTGCAGGTGTCGGGCGGGTTTCCTCCACGGCGGCTGCGCTGTGCTGCGTCCGGAGCCACAGCCGGTGGTGGAGGCGTTGCCCGAAGAGCCTTGCGAGCGGCATCCAGGTATGACAAGCGCGTGGCAGAAGAAGCGAGTTCGTCGTCGGAGCTGCCCACGCCGAGGTCTTCTTCCCAACGCCAAAACTTATTCCTGCCAGTCGGCATGCGCGGAGAGGGAGGACGATGATGACCTGCATGAGCGTGCGGCATCCTCCTCCTCATCCTCGACTTCTAGGACGTCCTCGACGATGACAAACGACTCGTCCTCCATCCTTGCGTCCATGGCAGGCACCGGCAGGTCGGCGGCGGATTTGGGCCCTGTGGGGGTGTGCACGGTGGCGTCCGCCATCGGCGGCATCGCAGGCGTTGAGGGAGGTCGCAGCAGCGCCCTCGTGCCGGATCCAGCAGTGGCGAACTCGGTGGCAGCCACGGCAGTGGCACCCGGCGTAGGCGGCGGCGCGGGTGCTGATTGAGCTCACGGCGGTGCCCCAACTCCAGATCCGGCGTGGGCGGTGTCGGAGGCGGCCGCGACTGCGGCTCTCGGCGTCGGCGACGGCGCCCCAGCACCGGATCTGGTGGGGGCGGGCTCAACCACGGCGCACGGCCGGGCGAGCTCCAGCGGCGGCTCCTTAGTGGAGGCGCATCCCACGACGCTGAAGGCTGCAGGAGGGGCTGGATGTGCGGGATGGGAGGCTGTAGGGAGGGGAGGGGAGCGGGGAGGAGGAGGGGGGTGAAGGCCAGGGCCACCGGTGCCAGGGCAGCCGGCGGCGGCGGGTTGAGGGCGGCCGCCAGGTGCGCCGCTAGGGTTTCATCCGCACGTCGGGCGCCCCTGTAATCTTTTTCTATAGCTGTGTTTCTCATTGTAGATCTACCTATATATCTATTGTTGCAGGGGCCTACTTTTCAATAATTAGTGTTATGGTTACAGGGCCCTCGGTTCCTTTACCATAAATATTACCTTTGCTTGAAACAAATCACGTGATATTTTTATCTAATTTTGACTTTGTAGACACCGAAGCAGCTATGGCGGTGGTATTGGACGCTTTAGCATCCTACCTACAACACATGCTGTTGGAGATGGCTAAAGAAGAGGTGCATATGCTCTTAGGTGTTCCTAATGAGATAAAAAAGATGGACATCAAGCTCAGGGACCTTAAGAGGTTCATCGCCGATGCTGACAAGAGGAACATCAGCGATGAGAGTGTGCAATCATGGGTGAGAGAGCTTAGGAATGCCATGTATGATGCAACCAACATTCTTGATTTGTGCCAGCTCAAGGCCATGGAACGGGGTCCATCCAAGGATATGGGCTGCTTCAATCCCTTGCTCTTTTGTTTGAGAAATCCTCTCTATGCTCATGACATTGGTAATCGCATAAAGAATCTCAATGAGAGGCTAGATGACATTGAGAAGCGTAGCAAAACCTTCAACTTCATCAACCTTGCTTCTTATGAGGACGACAAGAAAAAGGTAGAATCCTCCCTTCGCGCTAGGCGTGAGACGACGGGGGAGGATGAGTTAGGTGTGGTTGGTGACAAGATTGAGGAGGACACAAGAAATCTAGTGAATTTACTCACAAAGAAGGAGAAAAACATACATGAACATAAAAAAGTTATGGTTTATGCTATTGTGGGAGTTGGAGGGATTGGCAAAACCACCCTTGCCAAGAAGATCTTCAACCATGACTTCATCAAATTAGAGTTCAAAAAGAGACTATGGTTGAGCGTCAATCAAGAATTTAACGAGAGTGATCTACTGGAGAGCGCTATCATTGAAGCACGAGGAGATCATCAAGCAGCTAGAAACCCAAAGGCTGCACTAGAGCAAATCCTTAAGGAAGCCCTAGAGGGGTGCAAGACCTTATTGGTGATGGATGATGTTTGGGACCACCATGCATGGGAGAAGGTGCTCAAGCCTCCATTGATAAAATCACTTGCTCGAGGAAGCCGTGTTCTCGTTACAACAAGACAAGATGCAGTTGCTCGAGGCATGATGGCAGAGGTTCCCTACCACCATGTCGACAAACTAGAGCAAGAAGATGCCTGGTCTTTGCTCAAGAAGCAGGTTCGTATAAGTTAATTGAAGGATTTAATATGTTATGTATTCATGTGTGCACATTTGCTTCACAATCTATCTAGATAGTTGGTAGTCTTGTACATTTGCTTCATAGTCTATCTAGCTAGTCGGTCTGTACATGCCATGCCCCTAAGCTTCACCTTCTATTGTGGTAGCTTTTCTTCAGAAACAAATTTGTTTAGCACGACACTACTGCCTGATGCACATTTGGGCTAGTAAGTTATCTACAAAACCTTTAAGATTTGTTGTAACTTCCATTTAATTGTAAACGTTAGTTGAGGGTAGTTTATTTATGGAAACAAATATATGCATGCAAGGAATTCTTTGGCCATCCAGAATGTTCTAACAATTATAATCGTTATCATCACCATTTGTTATTACTGACTGAGCTTAAATTGGCTCAAGAACAAAGTGCCCCTATGTAATATTTATAATTTATAACATCTACTCCCTCTGTCCCCCATTGTGTGTCGTTCTAGGAGTGCTAGTATATGTCCAGATTCATACAATATTTAATGCACCTGTACATCCTTCATGTCTAGGTTCAGATACTTGTTTGCTGCACAAGTACAGAGCCAAAACGACTAACATATCGGGACGGAGGGAGTATGCATTTTCAGTTGTTTTTATTAGGTTTCTTATGCACACGGATATGCAAATTAACCTAGATGGTTATTTATTTTAGCACTAATATTATGAATCTAGGCTACAAACTACTTTGAAGACACTACTACAGAAACATTATCCCCACCAGTTTAGAAACCGCCATCACCGTCAGTTTTGCGATTTCGTAGTGAAACTGGACGGTGATGCTCACCTTGGTCTTTGAAATCGTTGAAAGAAATATAATAAAAACATTTTAAAATAGATACATGTGACGTTTGCACATACTGCCATCTGTGTTGGCCCACAACCCCCAGTGATGCAACATAGGCAGGTGGAGGGTAGTAAGGCAAGCATGTGTGGTGTGACGGAGGTGGGGACAATGTTATAGGGTGAATGGACCATAATAGTATAATAATACAATTTTAGGAACCTTGAGTGTGGAATTTGCAAGTACCAAGACCGAGATGAGAATTCAGAACAAGTTTAGAGAGCTAAATGTGCAATCTGCATATACTAGGACTAGGATTAGAACTCATGACAAATTTAGGGAGTTGAGTGTGCAATTTAAAAGTACTAGAACCTGGATGAGAACTTAGGATAAGCTCAAGGACCACTAGTGAAATTTACTCTTTATTTAATAATTAATCAAGAGCTAAAAATCTTCCATAACAAACCACAAATAAATAATGATACTAACAATTTTTTGTTAATTACATTTATCTCTGCACTGGGTACGCCCTTTAATTTAAATAAGTTTATAAATTTTGACAAAAAATATTATGTCATATCAATGCTAGTAATTTAATTTTAATTATTCTATATTTATACAAAATAATATTACTGCAAAATTTTTTGATGTAGAAAATTCAATATCTTTAGTGCCACAGTGCAGGGCTTAGAGGACAGTTCATTCCATTTTAGTAAAATAAAATTATAATTATTAAAAGCTACAATAAATACTGGAGTGACTATGGTACATAATACAGTGACTATAAAATACAAGAGCTGGTAATTATAGAGTGACTGCTGACAGAACTACTTTTGTGCACAGACGTCACCTAGTTGCACCATAGTGCTATAGGTGCACGGAAGTGGTACATCGGTCATATGCTTAGAACGTCGTACGTGATTTTGCCTCTGCACACAGAATCATTTACGAGCACTCGATTTTGCCTCCGATTAGGACGAAATGTATATATATCTCCATATTCCACATAATTAACTGGCTTAATTAGCTGCTTGCAGGTGGTCGGAAATGAAAATAATGATGAACAAAAGGTTGATACACTGAAGGACATTGGAATGTCGATTATAGCAGAATGTGATGGTTTGCCTCTCGCAGTCAAAGTAATAGGAGGCCTCCTCCGCCAGAAAATGATAAGGCGAAGCGATTGGAAAAAGGTCCTTAATGATTCTACATGGTCAGTATCTCAAATGCCTGAACAGCTAAACTATGCAGTATACCTGAGCTATCAAGATCTGAACCCTGAGTTGAAGTCTTGCTTTCTGCACTACGCCCTCCTCCCAAAGAACACGGTGTTCAGGGATGACCGTATTGTTGCCATGTGGATTAGTGAAGGATTTGTTCATGGAAACTCACAGGATTTGGAAGTGTTAGGAAAAGAGTACTATGACCAGTTAATAGCTAGGAACCTTCTAGAGCCTGATCAACGGTACATAGACCAGATAGTTTGCAATATGCAGGATGTTGTTCGCTCGTTCGCTCAGTATTTGACTAGAGATGAAGCATTGATAGCTCACAAAACTGAGCCTGGCCATACCAATAACATTAACCCACAAAATGTTATTCGGTTATCACTAAAATCCAAAGAATCAGAGTCAAATGAGCTAGAGTGGAGTTCTCTACAAGCACATATATCACTGCGAACACTTTTTTTAGTTGGGGAAACAAAGATCAACCCAGGTGATTCACTGTCATCTTTTCCTTGGTTGCGGACCCTACATATAGAAGATGGAAATTTTGATGCTTTGTCTGAATCTTTGGCCCAACTCAAACACTTGAGGTATTTGTGCCTAGATGGCACTAACACATCTAGGCTGCCAAAAAAAATAGCCAAGATGAAATTCTTGCAGTGCATTGACCTTTCTAATTGTAAAAGTTTGGTGAAGCTTCCTCGTGGCATTGGAGAGTTACGGCAGCTGAGGTATCTAAGCCTTGAATACTCAGGTATAAACAATATACCCAGGGGTTTCGGCAGCCTAACTAATTTGAGGGTATTGAAGGGGTTTCCAGCCCATGTGGAGGGTGATTGGTGTAGTTTGGAAGAATTAGGACCTCTTAACCGGCTCACGAGTCTTGATATTTGTGGCCTGGAGAATGTATCTTATTCCACATTTGCTATAAAGGTTATGCTTGGTGAAAAGGTGCACCTCAGCTATCTGTGCTTACACCTCACGAGTCTTGAGGAAGAGCAGCAACACATCGAGAAGGTGTTTGATGAGCTCTGCCCTCCACCTTGCTTAGAAACTCTAGAAATCGAAGGGTACTTTGGTCAACGACTTCCACGGTGGATGACGTCGACAGCAATTGTGTCCCTTGGATTCTTGAGGATTCTAACGATGGAAGACTTGCTTTATTGCATAGAGCTACCTGACAGCTTATTACAGCTCCCCAGCTTGGAGTTCCTACAGATTATAAGTGCCCCAGCCATCAAGCATGTTGGGCCAGAGTTCTTACTACCACACCATCATGAGCACCCAAGCGCTTTGGAAAACTTTGGTTCTGATTTGAAAATTGAGGTGAGTAGATGTCATGGACTAGAGAGGATCAGCAATCTGCCAAATTTGCAGAACCTCGTGATCATAAGATGCCCAGAGTTGAAGCTATTGGAGGGTTTGCCTGCACTTCATAGACTCGCACTGGAGGACTACGACATGGAAACACTCCCTGGATACTTGAAGGACGTAAACCCAAGGGATTTGCATGTAGAGTGCGACGTCCCGCTGCTGGCTTCCATAGGTAAAGGGAAATCCAGCCCTGAGTGGGACAAGTTTAGCCATATCAAGCAGGTCAAGGTATATGCAGATGATAAGGACAACAACATTCGAAGGAAGTGGTACGTGAAGTACACGAGAGATCCTTTCAGCTTCAAGACAAACATCAGCCCCTCTGCCGACGCTTCAGGTAAATTAACACAACACTGCTTGCTTTATATGTTGCATATACTGAGCACCTTTCTTGCTATTGGAATATCTGGTTACTTAACTAGACGGTCCGTTTCAGGGGGTGAAACAGAGGAGGTGTTATTGGACAAAGTGGAGCAAGTTTGAAGGGAATTCATCGTGGAACAACAGAGGGAGTAACAATAAAGTATGCATGCTACTCCAAGACTATTATTATTACTACATACGTCTCTAGCACTATCGATTATAGAATGCATAAAAGACCTCGCCTGCAGGTGGAGTGCCGCATGGACAAAAAGCAGCCTTGGAGGCTGGAGCTATCATCGCTACGGCCGAAGAAGAAGCAATGGAGCCGATTACTACGCTGCGGGTCGTCGTGAGGCAGTCAGATGTTGGACACTGCAAATAAATTCATGGTGACTAGAATGCGATGTGATGTGAATTAGTTTTTTTATTCGAATCTGTGTGTACTGTGGATGCAGGTTACCACCTGAGAATACAGAGCCTTGTACATATAATTAAGTTGTGAGTCGTCATGTTACAAAACAAATGTTATGATACAGCTTATTCCGGCTTGCGGTTTCATTGTGAGCCTGAAAATGTACGTAGGTTGCCAACTAAATGTTCATATATATATATATATGCTGCCAGTGCCATGAGAATGCCAGTGCCATGAGAGATGCTCTATTCAATAAGATTATAAAGCATGAGACTCTAGAAATAAATTTTATTCAAATTTTTTGTCTCTAAGCCCAATATTAGTCTCTAATTTTAGTATGGCTTGCTTTCACTATTTCTGGTCAAAGCTAATTAGTGTTTGCATGTCCACCAAATTTCCTGTTCCAGTTTATTCTGGCCAACGCTGATTAGACTAGTTCATAGAGCTTGTTTTTAGAGACTTATATGGCTTATGTTTTGTCATTCTGGCCAACGCTGATTGATGAACATTTGACCATAAAAGTTTTTACTGGGTAAAACCTCAGCAAGACATAAGTACAGTCTAGCTAAGGATAAGAAATGAGATTCTAAGTAAATGAGCTATCCATATGTCACCCTGATAAATCCAAGGGATTATGTTCCTAGAGAACACAGAAATCAGTGGGAGCAAAGTCCAAGTGATTGTGTTTCTACTGTTATAATTGTTTTACTAAGTTCTTAAGATATGATGTGTTTCTAGAGAATGCAAGAATCAGTGGGAGCTAGTGGGAGCTCACAAAGTAGGAAGAATAAATCTTGGAGAGATACGGGCTTAGTTTTCTGTATCAATGATTCAAGAAGACATAAATATCTCAGTTTGTGCCATAAGTCATTACTATACGTCCATTTAAATTACTACAATTTCTATTGTGGATTTTCAAGTGTCAATTAGTAAGCCACAACATATATATGTAGCAAGTATTAGTTGATAATTAGGCACATAAGTAAACCTCTATTGTTAATAAACTGCTTGTGATCCATGATACATATATAAAATGGTCACATCAGAAGAGAAATTTTGTTATTCTAAACTAAGCAATTTTATGAGCTTAGGTCCATAAGTATATATGAAATGTGGGTGTTAATAAGTTTCCTAATGAAGTCAAAACAGTAGGCTATAAAAGGGTCTACAATTTTAAGCGTGACTTCAAAGGGAGTTTTTGTAAGATTAAAACTAAGAACATACCTCACTATGGTATAGAATTTCATCAAGTGGACAATTATGTTTATAAGAAAAAGGTGGAAAAGTTTCTCGTCCTATACTCTACACGGGTGAAGTTGAGTTAACACGTGGCAATGTCACATAAGAGTTTTCTACTCACCCAAATTTTTTTTGTTTTGGTGAAGCGTCTGAGTTTCTGGGCATTGAGATACACCAATACAGGACCAATGACTACTAGGACTATCATGAAAAGCAATATTAAGTAATGCATAAGTGATAGAATTTGAATAAGTAACGCCATGCCTGTCTGTTTGCATAATGCATTAAGTTTAATTATCCCAAATGTTCTAAGAATAAGTTAGTAACAGTTGAAGAGGAAGAAGTTCCATATGCTTCGGCGGTTATTAACTTTAAAAATGCTCAAAGTCAATACTAGTCTAGACTTGGCATTGGAATATTTGGCAAAATATTAGTTTATTAATCCAGAATAGGTCCACCGGAAGGTGCTAAAGAATTTTAAGTTATTGATGAGGCACCAAAATAATCATCATGTCACTTATTAAGAATTAAGAATTATTTTATTGCCAATACTCTTCAGTATGTATAAGAATGTGCACAATTAGTATTAATATGAGCTCAAATTAGTGGGCATGTTTAAAGAATGAATGCGACAGGCCATGTGGCTTAAGAGATATTATCCCAAGATTAAGTATTGACATACTGCTAACAGGCCTACAGTTAAGTTTGCAGTATTATTTCGAGTAACAACAGATCAAATGCTGATGCCAAGCACATTGATTAAATGTTGTGAAAGAAAGAACCCAGGATCAAATTATTAAAGCTTGAGAAAAATAAGAACTAAGCTGATGCTAGCATATTTTGATTATTTGAGGCTTAACACTTATCCCATTTATGAGCGCGCAAATCAATTTGGGTTCTAGTGCAGAGTCTCTAACTTGATTCCTGGTAATAGGGGCCATATACTCCCAATAAGTAATAAGCGTTCTAACAAGGTATTGCAGTGAACTATGGGTAATGGGGTCCCAGTGACGATTAATGCTGCTGACGACGCATTGGTCTGGTCTTGCTGTAGTACTAAGTTTGAACATAAGTGTAAGGCAAACATAGTTGCATAAGTACATTAGTCGTTCGATCAAGTTAGAGAATGTTGGAATATGATCGGTTCGGCTAATCCCGAACTTAATACAAGATTAATTAAGCATTAAGTTTTTGGTCCACCTGTCATTAATTCCAACTAAATAAGATCTGCCGTGATTAGCGGCAACCCTTAGATATTCTAGGGTTCGGCCCCCTCGTCCACAGCCACTACTATAGGATTCCTTTTAGGTGGCGGCGCCCTTTTTTGAATGGAGGCAGGCACCCTTTTTGCCTGCCTCCGTTATCCATAGCCAAGCCAAGCCTCCTGAGCGGCCGCCTCAGTTAATCATTCAATAACCAAGGCGGTTGGCCCGTTAATGTATTAACGGAGGTGGTCACCGTTGCGCAACCGCCTCCAAAAAGAATCTATTTTTGGAGGCAGTTGGCAAAAGATGCCCGCCTCCATAAGACAATTTCTGGAG